>NC_141364.1:2241789-2279289 GCF_057382095.1 Aulonocara sp. 'chitande type north' Nkhata Bay | reverse complement strand
TCTCTCCCAGGGTGTGCCACAGTTTTTCCTGTTTTTTGTGGCTGCATTATTCAAATGCCCACCTGCTTGATGTGAATTGAAACAAAAATAGGTGCTTCCTGTGGTTTTGTTCGGCTCCGCTTGCTCTTTTGGTTTTGGAAGTTGTGGGTCGCCAAAGCGGACGTCTCTCTTTTCTCTGTGTGAAAGGTCACCGTTTCAAACGTGTTGTAGGCACGGGAGGGTCACAGACTGTATATGAAAGATGGCTGTGCCCACTGTGACATCACCAGTTGGTTACTCTGAAGTATTTTGCTGCTGCTGTGTTGTTTTACAGAGCCACAGGTGAGCACATTTGGAGAGAGGGTGAAGTTTACATCCATTGGGAGTCCTCACACATTTGCTTTGATAACTTCCTTCTCAAACAATCACTGTGAATCAGTGATTCAGTGTTAGCATTATGGGGCTCTGTGGGGACTGTTGTGTCTCTGAGGCCTCCAGTGGTCATCGGAGGAACTGCAGTTTTTGGCATTTTGCTGCCTGGTGGAGGCCGAGGGGTTCTATGGAATAACTGAATAATTTTCATTGCTGGAAAATAAATTTGGCTTCAAATCCACAAACTGAGAGGCAGAAGAGCCACGGTGACACTCAGAGGGAAGGAAAAGATGCAGCTGCACGTCCGGCTTTGGCACATCTGTACATTAAGCGTCCGGAAGGTGAAGAAGAGCGCTGTAATCTTTAATAAACGTGAAATGAATGTCTGCGGTGAGAATGGCTCCATCGCAGCAGGAGACAAACGTGTCCTGTTATTTGGTGTTCCAGCCGGACGATTCTTGTCTCCAAAGCTTTTTATCTGCTGAAATTTGTGACACTGACGGTGCTTGATCACTATTTTAAAGACTATTTTGAGCCTTGACTGGTTCAGTTTTTAACTTTTGTTGCTAAGCAATGTTGACCAAAACTCTGCTTATTGGTTAGAGCTGGCACTTTTGCCTGGCAACATTACCTGATTGTGTATTCTGGAGACGCTGGCGAGAGCTTCCAGTTGCAGAAGATGGCGCAGGCTGTGGCATCGATCCTGCTCTGAAGGCCCTCTATTATTTCCAGCAGCTCGTCCTTAAATGCATCTGAACAACACAGCAGAAAAGGGGGCGGGGCCGCGAAATAAGCAGCGTACTTCACGGCACAGGGAATGTGAGTTTTGATAACAACCCGACCGGCAGGCAGACAGCTGCAGCCCTTCACCGGAGAGGACTGAACGGGGGGCAGGCTTAATTAAGAAACCGGCTGACGTGCACGTCCGGGCCTATCGGGGGCGATGCATTTACTGACAATCACCTGGGCTCAGATTTCACTGCATTCAGCTAAACAAACACAGACATTCCTCCCTTATTAACCATCTATATTTACTAAGACGGTGGCTGTGATAAAAACGAAATAAACTGAAATACAGCTGAAACAAAAAACATGCTGTAAGAGAGAGTCCACCTTTTGCAGGGCAGCGCATCAATCAAACTTTATTTATTCATCAGTGCCCACAGTATTCACAGGCACGAGCTGATACTAAGACACAAAATTTGTATTAATTCATGATATTAAAACACAGATAAAAATGTGAGCTAATAAATGTTTCAGTTCTCTGGGTAGTGCAGGTGTCCATCTGCCATAAAGCAGCGTCATGGGTTCAACTCTGCGCTGAGGCCATTTAATTAGTGTCTTTCTCCCAGTTTTCCTGAATTTTCTCCCCTATCGTGGTCTAATAAAGGCTAAAAAAGCCAAAATATATTTAAACAATGGAAGTAAAATATAATAAAATCACAGAAATTCACAAGGAATAGAGGATCTGATATATGATGAATGTTTAATATTAAGATATAGCCAGAAAAATAAAAAAATAAAATTGCATGGATGGGTTGAATAAAACATAGAAAGTCATCTCTGCAGAGGCCTGAGAGGCTGATCATTTAAATGAGCACAATTCATGAGAAATGCAAAGTAAAGTGTAATAATTTTTAAATTATAAAAAAACAATAAAACTGTTAAAAATGCTAATTAACAAGAAACATACTGTATATTAAAAGGTCGAGTAATTCAAGAAAATGATGAAAATTGAAAATTAAATAAACAAAATAAATGAACATCAAAGACGTTAGAATTCAGTTTCTCCTGCAGCTGCTTTTTTATACTTGACCTTTGACCTTATGTATAAGAACGCATTAATAATTTGTTCTTTTAGCCTGAAAAGCGGCCACGCTCTTTCTTTCTGTTTTAAGTGAACAGACTGAGATTTGGCATTAAAATGGTTTTATCAGCACTGATAAGGAGCCAGGAATCAGAGCCGATCATAAACTTACACTCGGGATGTTTGATTGGTGACGTTGGACATATTATCACAGAGGTCAAAGGTCACTAAATCGCCCAAGTCCTCATAAACCGATCGCATAACTCACCTACACATAACCACCGGTGGGAGCAGGCAGGGTGTGCTTCCTAAACCCGCCTGTTGGTGTCGCTGTCCGTCACGTTTTCGCACAAGCGCGAGGGTTCGTCTGCACGTTTATTGCATCTGATCAGGTACGACAAGCCCATTATCAAAATGCACGAGCTCGGTGCAGTGTGGTGATCGTGGATAAACTTTTCCTTCCACTCCCACGCACTCTCGCCCTCCTGATCCCACCGAAACTCCTTTTAAATGAGCCCAGGTTGAACAGGTGGGTGCTGATGCTCCAGCCGCACGTGAGCACGGTGCTGTGAGCGGGTCAGCTCCAGGATCAAACAGGTGTCACAGAAACACCCGAGCGCCGTGGGTTTTGTTCCCGCTCACCTCGCTTTTATTTCAGATTTTACATTTTTATTTACATGTCGTGGGTTCATGAAAGGGAACTTTTGCAACATTTTCTCCGAGTTTAGGAGAATTCACAGAGATCAGAGCTGCACGGTGTCACAATCACGAACATGTCACACACGAGACGGGAACGAGTCCGGTGATGGTGTGTGTGAGCGGGCGTGAGGGTAAGAGTGCAGGAAAGTGGATTAAAATGAGAATAAAGTCGGTGCAGAGGACCACAGGTGTGTGAGTGTGTGTGAGAGAGCGTGTGTGTGGATGTATAGGTGGTGCCTGCCTGCTGCCGGGGTGCTGAGGCTGAGCCGCTGCAGGAGGGGGGCACGCTCGGGGGGTGCATGGCCGCCGCGTGGTCGCGCCTCTCCGCCGTGCCAGAGTCCGGCAGCGTCGCGGTCCAACTTTTCTGTACATTTTCACGTCACCTGGACACCGAACATAAATTTGGCATCCTATGCAAATATATGCTGACGTAAAAGATCATGTGGTTTTTGTCGTCGATCCCCCCTATGAGCAACGAGCAGGCTTTTTTTTCTCCTCTCTACTGTTGTCTTTAGGTTAGCTATGCTACAATCTTTACTGTACCCAGCGCTAGCTATATGCGCCCCGCACCGCTCCACTCTGGATCTCTGGGAATAATCAACTTCCAGCCTGTCGCACCGTGCAGCCACAGACTCCACACAGGTAGGACACGAGGGAAACTTCTCGTTTTTTTACTCGCGGGGATAAATTTTGACCAAAGTGACCGCAAAAGTGAAGTTATTAAAGCGGCTTGGTTGCAGGCAGACTAGCCGCCTGGCTCCCTCTCTCTGCCCAGGCTGCTGCTGTTGCTGCTGCTAGCGACCGTCCCCCTCCATCACAGCCTCTCGGAGTGGGAACCACGGCGCTCTCACCCCGCGGATCTCCTCGGCAGCCCGGCTGGGATGGAAATACTTAGACACCTGGCTGTCAGGTAACTTTAGTTGCGGGGTGACTGCTCTCCGGGTGTATTTGAGGATAGTTGTGAGACAAGTGAATGTCACCCGGTTCGCGTTGTTTTTTTTTTCTTCTAGTAGCCAACTTTTGCCGTCCCCCCTCCACCCCCGGTGAAAGTGCACATAATAAATTTATTAGCCATTGGGGCTAGCCGTTAGCCAGTTAGCCCCTGCTAATGACGGGCGACCCGGCGGAGCTAAGAGCTTTAGCTTTAGCCGTTCCCCGCACACAGCAGCGGGAAACGTGGCTGCCCGTCTCTGGATGTTGTGCTTTCATGTCGGGAAACGCATTTGTTTTGGCTGCCTCCCCCTCCTCTCTCCCGTCTTCCCCTCGGAGTTACAGCGCTGCTCCGCGGACCCGAGTGGAGGATAAATCCGCTTTTTGTCGGCGCCTCGGTCTCCGCGGAGCCGATGACAGTGCGGTTAAAGAGTCGGCTCAAGTGTTGTTGTTGCCCGCTGTAGGTTAGGTTCAAACGGGGCTAGCTAGCAGACAGCCAGTCTGGCTGGTTGGGTCATCTGAGGTGAAGCCTCCGTCAGCGGGGTGCACAGAAATACGCTGCCTGTTTGCGGAGAGCCGCTTCCCGCTGCTTTACCGACACTTTCCCAGGTTTTCCGCTTTATACTTGCCTTTCACCGAACTGTCTTTACCGTTAGATCGTCTTTTCGGGCTGTTTTCACCGCCGATGAGCGAACTGTTTGGCGGTCGCATGTTGAAGCGAACTGCCGTTTACTTTGGTATTAAACAGTTTTCCGCTCGGTGCTTTAAACGTGTTCAAATGTGAGGCTGAAGTAGTTTAAGAGGGGCTTTTGGGCCGGGCCGGTTCCGAGGACGGGTTGCCTGTTTGGTGGACAGACGCTGACTTCGTGCCAGTTAATAGCAGACTGGTTTTCTACTGGTTTCAGGCTGCCAGAATCCACAGCGCTCGGCTTTTCCACGGGAAACGCCGTCAGTGTTTGTTTTTTTTGCACAATTGTGTTTTTAAACTGCATTTATAAGGATCCGCGTTGATATTGAACTGCTTTTACTCCGGTTAAGCAGAAATGTGTGCGTTTTTTGCATAATTTTGCAAATACGCGCTCGGTGTATTTACATCCAGCGCCGTGTGTTTGCTGACAGACTGGGTCACTGCTGCCGCCCGACCGTGCGGGGAAACCGGCTTTATTAGCGCCCGTTTACTCACCGGGACTGCCTGCATGCCCCGTATGTGACACGGCCAGGAGGGTATCCACATGAGGGGCGTGGGGTGGCACCAGCCCCCCTCAAATATCAGTGCCTCGCCCCCACAGGTCCTGCGGTCTAATGTAACTTAGTGCATTTACTCAGATACTTTACTTGAGTGCACATTTAATAAACTTTCAATTTATTTAACGATTTCTCCTTAAAAAAAATCTCAGAATGAGCCTTTGCAGGATTTACTGCACTTGCAATCAAGGCACAGAGTTCCCCTTTTAACCTTAGTTAACAGAAAATTGGGATGTTTGATTATTAAAAATTAATTGTAAGCTTGGGAAAATTAAACCACACTTAAAAAATACTGTTTAAAAGTATTTTTTTTAAAGAAAGATGTTTGTTGGTGGGTTTTATATAAAACCAAACAGCTATATTTTGGATGCTTGTGTTGCACTTTGTGCTCTAGGCTTTGTTTTAAAGCTTCAGAGGGCTGCTGCAGATTTTAAAATATAAATCTACTCATATTTGGTGCTATAATATTTTGAATAACACCCCCAGCAGCATATAGGTACAGAAAATCATATCCAGCTGCAACATTAAAGTCTGCACACCATT
This sequence comes from Aulonocara sp. 'chitande type north' Nkhata Bay, assembly GCF_057382095.1. Classification (NCBI taxonomy): domain Eukaryota; kingdom Metazoa; phylum Chordata; class Actinopteri; order Cichliformes; family Cichlidae; genus Aulonocara; species Aulonocara sp. 'chitande type north' Nkhata Bay. The sequence goes on along the minus strand of NC_141364.1, from coordinate 2,273,714 downwards.
ATGATCTAATATTATGATGCATGTCGTTCAGCACAGTGAGTGGTCTGTATGTAGGTACTGGGAGTATATTTTGCAGTGTAATTTAAGGCTTTTCATACTGGTTTTGCTTCTTTGCACACTAGTTTTCTTCCTTTAAAATAAATGTCTGTATCATGGCTCAGGACTGAACATGAGTGTGAAATATTTTTATTTCCTTTGTGCCCCCCATTCGAAAAAAGTCCCGCGTACGCCCGTGGACGTGGCAGCTGTTCCTTCTTCTTGTAGTCAAACTTCTCCAAGTTCGCCCAGCCTGTGTTCACGATGTTCCCCGACCTAATTTCCTACCCCAAGCCCTGTTACATAAAATCATGAATAATTGGATGCAGCCGGCTCGCATGCCGCTTCAGACCTAACGCGGTGACGTGGTTGGAAATCAAAAAGCCATTTTGACCTGTGACCCCCTTCCCCCCGCCCCATGGCCCCCCTTCAGTTGAGAAATATCTCTAAAAAGGCGTAGTTGTGTTTGTTTTGCAGCTTTCCCTGCTGTCCTCATGTGACTCCCTGCAGTCTGAAGGACGTACAGGAGGAAGATTTCTGTCAGGCTTAGGCGAACAGGTGTGTAAACTGAATTTGGGCAGGTTTCACCCTCCACCACATCCCTGACAGTGTGACTGAAGTGTGTCTTGGCTCTTGGAAATCATTGGAGAGGCTCGTATTTGGCAGCGGCTCCTCCTCTTCCTCCTTCCTCTATACTGCCCGGTGACAGCCTTAAAATCCACCTCCTCCCCGCCGCTGCACCGTGCGCTCCCGCTGAAAGTGTGTCAGGATTTTTTCTCCTTTTCTTTTTTTTAATATTATCTCCCTCTCGCCTGTTCTGGTTCATAATCACATTTCCTTTTCCATTGACCGACTTTTTTTGTCTCATATTTTGCCGCTATTGTATCTGCGCCGTGTCAGGCTTTTTAATCCTATGATATGGATGCAGGGATCAGTCAGTCATGCTGCCAGTCTCCGAATCAGAGCACGCTCGCTTGCTCTCTGGCTGCTATTTATTTGTCACAAGCGCCAACACACACACAGGCGCACACACAGCACGCAGCTTTGGTGCGCTTTCCCTTCCTCACTACTACTCTCGCGTCTCTCACACACACACGCGCACACACACTTTCGCTTTTCCTCTTCCTGCCCTGACACGCTGCTTTTTCTCTTTGACACACACATTTTGCCGCTTCCTGGGAAGTGCAGCTGTGATTTGCTGTTGCCACCTGACCTGTCACCCCAGTCCCCCCCCCACACACACACACAGACACACACACACGCAGCCATAGTGTGCTTTATTTCACCGTTTTCACTGCTCACATCATTGGTTTTTTATTGCAGAAAATTGCTGCTCCACTCGTGTGTTTTCATTATTTGTAGCGATAGAAAAGGACCCCTTTCTGTGTGTGTCTGTGTGTGTGTGTTGCCCTCAGTGGCATTCAGTCGTGACAGCTCACACACACACTATGCAGCACTCTTTGTCGCTCTGTCAAACTGCTATTTATTTCACGCACATGCACACACACACATGCAGAAAGCATGCATGACAGCTGCATCTTTGCACACACACACATTCAGTCACTCCTTTTTTTGCTCTTGTGGCGCACACACATTTGTAGTTTGGGTGCTTTATGAAATAGTAAGAGGGTGTGTGTGTGTTTGGGAAAGAGTACGAGCATGCCAGGTTGTGCGTGAGTGAAGTGGGGGTGATTTTCTGTGAGTCACTGCGTGTGTGTGTGTTACTGTCCACTCCTGCCTCACTGCTGGAGCTCTTCACAGGGAAACACACACACACACACACACACACACACACACACACACACACACAGCGGGTGCATTGGATGTGCGCTGCTGCTGCTGCTGCTGTTGGATCAAACCCACGTTCCACGTCGACTTGGAGGCTTTTCAGAGGTTGAAGTTTGAGCGCGAGCACCGGGATCCCCATTCGATCAGATTTAACTCCAGACCAGAGATGAAGCTCCTTCTTTTAATAATCTTTTATTCCTCATTTCTTGGTGCTAAAGCGGAAATCTCGCCCAAGGATTTTATGTCTTGGTAATTTTTTTCCCTCGTACAGAAATTAAAAGTGATATTTTTTTGCAGCTTTTTTTTCTGCTGTGCAAACATTCGTGCGCTGCAGTGAAGGCTTTCATTACTCGCCATGAAATGTATTTTTAAAAGTTGTGTGTGTGAAAAGTCCCACTGCTGTTTGTTCCAGCTGTGGAAAGGCTTTCAGCCAAATACGGTCATTTTTCAGCTCAGACCTGCTACTTTAGTAAAACATTAATTCCTACCTTTGAACTCGCGGGTGCTCATTTTCACAACTTAAGTCCATTTTTACACCTGCTTTCCCTCCGGAAACACATCTTTATACGTCTCCTGATCTTGTAAATCACCTGCAGACGGCAAAGCTTGTGTAGTTATTAGGGCTAAACTGACAAAGCAGCCAGGCTGATTCATTGGTCGATAATTGCTCGGTGCAGCTTGATCATACCTGTATATTCAGCTGACAGGTACAGAGGATGTAAGGAAATGTCATGCTGTGCTTGGGCTTCCAGCTCTGCCCCATAAAGCTGGAAATTCGCTGACTAAAGTCGGGTTATTTAGTGTCTGGAGACGGTGGCCATTTTTTCTGGGCTGTCTGTGCTAAGACTTCCTGTTCTGTGAAACAGTCACATGTAGAGATGTTTGCAAAGCTAAAAAGAAGCGAAGCTGTCCTTTCTGTTAGTGTGTTCTGTCTTCTGCTCTCAACATGGGCCGTTTACCTGCTTCCATTCAATCCTGCTCGGTGATGACTGGTCATCTAAATACTTGGCACCAATCAGACAGAGACAATGGCTGAAGGTTTCACTGCAGTTTGGCGTTTGAGCTCTCCGAATGAACCAATGCACAGGTGAATTGAGGCCCTGAAGGCTTTCGGTACCAAAGAATTTTTGTCCCTTTTGTCCTGCAGTTCCGTATTCAGTATTCAAAGGTTTAAACCAGGCTCCCCACTTTTGCCTCAGAGCAGAATATTTTGGGAAATAGTGGTTACTAATTTATCTGAAAGACGACGTGACCGCTGGGAAGAGTTTGGCTGTTCCTCAAAGATCCTGTATTATCCTACATTTTACCAATCCAACATCGGGTAGTGTGTTGTTCTTCTGCTCTAGTGTTTAATGGTAGCTGAGAAACTGGTCAGAGGTGCATTTCCTACCAACACTAACATGTTAGATCCGGTAAAATTAGAAAAATGTGGACTACTTAAAATTAATAACTGCTTTTACACAAAATCCAAACTAGCTACCTGCAGCAGCTGGGGTTCAAAGTGTGTGCTCACATTGGGATCGGATTGGTGGGACGTCAGTGAGCATGCTCTCAAATAACATCTACAGTATTTCCACAGTATTTAGTCTTCAGTGTGTAGCCAGGCAGGAAGTTTTAACATGTGAAAAACTGCATTACAGCGTGAAAGAGTCTTAAACCTGCATACTTTCAAACAGCCAGCAGGGGGCGACTCCTGTGGTTGCTGAAAGATGTCGGATTTCGTATACGTCAATTAGGGCTGCCACGATTAGTCGACTAGTCACGATTACGTCGACTATCAAAATCGTCGACGGCTGATTTAATAGTCGACGCGTCGTTTGAAGCTTTGTAAGATCCCAAAAGCAGGAATGAGTAGTAGGATTTAAGAGTGTAATAACGGACTGAAACAGAAGATGGCAGCACTGCATGTACAAGGATGCCAGCTGCCGTTAAACCCCGAAGAAGAAGAAACTGTGTCCCAGAATTCATAGCGCGGCCCAGCGCAGTTGTCAACAATGGCGGCAGCTAGTTAGTTTTAATGTTACTCTTATTATTCTTTCTGGGTCACAAAATAAACGTTTAACATATTTTCAGGCGAGAATGTAGCTGTGTAAACCTCAAATATCTGCTCAGTTTATCAGGACACCGCATATTTTCAAAAGCGCTCCGACGTTTTCGGAGGCGTCTGTTACCCACTAGCTCGATAGCTAGCCGGGGGCCATGAGAGCACCGGACTCCCGGCAGATCGTTTTCAAACCCACCGCCTTACTCAGGTTAAACATATGCAAGTCACTTAGATAACTTAAAAATGTTATTGTTTGGCTTTTTTCAGTATTTTATTTGTTCCTGAGTAAATCGGCTGAGTTTATTAAACTCCACCGAAACAATCTGCACATTTAATTAGAATTCAATTAACTATCATCTTGTCTTTATTTTTAGTTAGCACAGACCTTAAACACTTAAAGCTGTAAGCTAATGATAGTTATATAAGAGCAGATGCTGCTGGTGCAATAAGCTGTACTTTTACGTTCAATGGATGATGATCTGATTAGTCGACTAATCGCAAAAATAATCGGTGACTAGTCGACTATCAAAATAATCGTTTGTGGCAGCCCTAACGTCAATGAGGAAAAAGAGCTTGCTGCTCGCTTGACTTCTTGCTTGAATTTTCCGGATGTCTTTAAGGTTTTGATCATTTTGTGCATTTTGATGTAATTAGAAAAACAATTTTAATTACGTTCCGTTAAAACGAGCCACGGTCTCAGCGTCTCCGGCAGGAACAGACTCGCTGTTGTGTTTGTATCGAGACTCTCACCCGTGTGCTGTTGTTGAGTTGGTGTGTGTTTTGTCCACATGTGATCAAACACGCTCCGTCCGTCGGGTCTCAGTCACATCCACTTCTCGCTGCAGTCGGTGCTTTTGGCGCCGTCTGCTCAGAGTAGCGCTTATTAGTGGCAGTTTTTTTCCTTTTCTTTTTTTGAAAGGCAATTGAAGAAATATTAAAAGACCCGGTGAGAGCTGAATTACTTTCACCTGCGCTGAATCCAGGAAACCTCAAGGCGGACTGGTCACAGAAATGAAAACATCCTTTAGGCACAATGCTTTGAGTCAACTTTGTTACAGAGTTGACCTCCGGTGTATTGTCTCTGTGGAGGGCTGTGTGTAATTGGTGCTTTTATTTCCATTCTGGCGACGACCTTGTTGGGTTGAAGCCGGTCGCTCGACTACATAAAGGTTTTTTTAGGAGTCGTCGTCCATGTTGTAAAGTGGCTGAGAAGTGTCTTTTTCTGGTGCTAATGAAAGAAAACGTTGATTTGTGAGTGTTTTTCTCTGGCGGTCTTCTTACAGCGGCGCCGCTGACGTTTGCGTTTTTCTGGAAATGTTCCTTTCACTGTTTTCACGGCGACGTCCTCATTGTTCATCCCGCCTGAAACGCGCGACCTCTGAGAGACGGCCAGCGCTCGTCAATGAGTAAACGGCCGGCATTCTTCAATGACTGAAGACTAGTGAGATGTGGTCAGTGATTCAGAGCAGTGGAAGCAGGTTATCCTGCATGATTCAGCTCAAAGTCACTGATGATATTCAGAGGCTTTGGTTTTGGTCTTCCCCCAAAGGAAAATCATCAGGACTGTAATAAAAATACTTTTAACCAGACTTTTTCGAGCGCGCTTTCATCGCCTTTCATTCTTTTGTCACTGATTACCGCTATAACCAAACGCATACTGATTGTTCTTATGTGTATAGTCCCCCCAAAGGCCCAGTTTGAGCCAGGATAACCCTGATATTACTGATTTAATATCACCCAGACCAAGTCTGATGTGTCTAATGAACTCATCGTGCAAAAGGTCTGTTTTATTTTACAGGATAACTTTTAAAAAGGCCCGTCGAGTGTGTAAAGCTGCACCGGCGGCTCAGAGCTGAAGCTGCATAGAGATGTAAGCTGTCTCCGACACCTGTGTGGTGCAGACGGGGCTGAAAATATATCTATTGATTATTTATTTGCCTCTTTCATTCCTGCACCTCTGCTCCTGCCTCGGTAAAGCTATGTGATCAGCACAGCTTCTTTTGTCTGTTTTAGCAGAAAATTCAGCTTGACGAACTCAGAGAAAACTGAGTTCGTCAAGCTGAATTTTCGGACACTCGGCGGAACGATGAAGATTCAGCAGAGGAAGAAGACGTGCCGTTTAGATGCTGATCTGAATATGTTGATTTAAAACTGTGAAATTACACACAGGCTTTGGTGGAGGGTGCGTTATTCGAGTGCCTGTGTTGGCAAATCTAAAAACTTGCGACCAAGTCTTACCTACTGATGATATCTGTAATAGTTATGAGGAACAGCTGGATGTTAAGGATTCACTGGTGTGTTGGACAATATTGGCTCGATCTTTGGCAGATACAGACATCAGCAATAAACCGCAAATGAATCTGCAAATATCGCCCCGCAGATTAGATGACATTTGTTCAAGTCAGTTTTGTGTTTTATTTATTTATTTTTATCTGTTGTGTCAGAAATGAGAAAAAAAAACAAACTGTGAACAGCGTCAACCAAATTTTTATTTTAAACATCTGTTCTGTTGTAGAATGTCACGATTTGTGCATCTCTAATGAGCAGTTACCGGAGACGATCATATTTTTGAATACTGAACAGTCGTTTATCTGTAAAGACTGAAGCATTTATGCACCGAAAAATAGAAATTTCCTCTTGTTTTTACCAGCGTCTGCTGCGATGCTCCCGGTGGCTCATTTAGTAGTTTGTTTTTGGTTTTTTAAACATGAAAAACAGACGTGTTTAAAAGTCAGAGAAAACCCAGAAACAGTAAAAAGTGAGCCCGGTCTGACGGTCGAGGGTAAAGAAGTCCTGGAGAAACGTGTGCTAGCACCAACCTGCATCTTCATCGGCAGCGCAGTGACTGACTGGCTGTTCTCAGGCTCTTCCTCGTCTGATTACTAATCAATATAAAAACACTGATGTGTCTTTAGTGCTGAGAAGTGGGTATACGAACAGAGTATTAATAGCAGCGCAGCTTCCTGCGGTCTGCACGCAGCTTCACAGGCTTTTCCACACTGCCAAGAATAACTCGGGGAAACACTGAATACTTGTAATTGTTTGAAGTTTTTGGCAGGACGAGGCCAAATTCTCAGATATTGAAAACTGGCACAAAAAAGCAGATTCGCTCCAAAAATATCAGCGATGGAAAAACTGGAATGGGTCAAACCAAGAAAGCAGAGCGGGCTCGTTCTTCTGAGGTCTACTGTACATGCTAATGACGCTCGCCCAAAAATATAATAATGTATGCAGGGAGAAAATCAGACCGCAGAGACGTGACAGAACCAAAGAAGAAGGAGAAATGCAAATGACTTATTTTTCCAGATGAGAAAAGACGGCGAGCTTGTCAGCTGTGAGCCCTGTAAGTAATTAATATTAATGTAACATGAAAATAAACCAGACTTCACTCGTGTCTGGAGCAGGATGGGCGGTATAGAAAGCTGGCGTGGGTCCGGCCCGGCGGGGAGTCACGTGACTGATAAACAGCGCCCCGTCCTCCACGTGACGACGACGATGAAGCGTGAGCCGATCGCTGACAAACGTGTCGCCTTGTTTCTGAGCCGGAGCTGCAGCTCTGCCTCTGGGCCGATCGGTTTCATGTTGACCTGCAGCTCGGTCCCGCCCACTGCTCTGTCGACAGCATCTGAAACGGCTCCTGAGGGAGGTCACGTGACGGAGGAAAAAAGAAACTGTTTATTACAAAGTGAAATGTTCACACGCTTTCTGGGAGCGGAGCTTCTGTGAACTATTGACTGATCAGAAAGTTGCCATCGGGTCACTGCTCCGTCCAGCCCGGGCATTAGCAGCGCCGTGACGCTGCTCTCACAAACATGCATGACTTCAGTTTAGTGATCAGGAAACTTTATTTTCGTCCTGCTGGACACACAGATCAATGTGCAGTGAGACTAAAGGCTTGCAGTATGGAAATATTAAAGGGCTGCAGACGGCTCTCTGCTTGTACTCCCTCCATTAGATCCATGAATTCATTAGATTAAATCATCTCAGGCTTAATCTGATCATGTTTTGTCGAGTCCTGAGTCAAAACTAGTTTTCTTTCCTTAAACACAGCACAAAGTAAAAGTTGTGTATTTTAGATGTAGATAAACCCGCTCGGCTACGTTTGTGCTGCAGTCACAGGAGATGTGAAACTTGTATCTGAGCAACCAGTCGCGCTCGATGAAAATGACGATCACTGTGCAAACAAAGTTATTTATTTCGTTATTATTCGTTTTCCTCCCAGTGTGACTGAGAGGTTTGGGGTTAAACACGCCCTGTGTCAACAGTGACTGCCCTACAGACCCGACCTCTCACCTTGTCTCTTATTTCAGGCACAGAGGGACTCAATATCCTAAAAATAACTCTAAAGGGGTTCCCAGGGTGTTCCTGCATTAGACGACACACATACTGGTTTTTAGGATCTATGTTTTGAAGCCTCAGTTTTGGTGTTCGGCCTCTCAGGCGTTAGCTTTTAGGAGCCACATTAACAACAGAGCAGCGTTAGCCGCTAAGGCTAATACAGTGGAAACTTACGAAATTAATTCGTTCCCGAGGGTCTTTCGTAAGTCGAAGCACCCATCGCGCCTTTTCAGTGAGGCGATGCTGAACGATAGGCTATAGGCTAATTGCTAACTAGAACAACAAAGCGTCCTTCAATTGGAACAGCGAAGCGCAATTACGGGGTTGTCACATGATTCAGAAAGCATTGTGGGCATTGTAGGCTCAGCCAATCGGAGCCAGTGGATTTCGTTACTCGGGCATTTTGCCGTAACACGGGCAGAAATCTTGCCGTTCAGCGCCTTCGTAACTTTAATTTTTCGTGAAATGGGGTATTCGTAAGTTGGGGTTCCACTGTATAATCACAGAAATCTAAACCTGCTGATGAGCGCTGACTGACAGGCTGATAATATAATCACCCCCAAAACATCCACCTGACAGTAAACTGGCCACGCCCCTAATTAGTCAAACAGGTGAGCTTTTAAACATGTGTGTTTATGGTGTTTTCACTCATCTTCCTATCAGAGTCCACGCTGGCAGGAACACCTGCTGCTGCTGTCGGTAACAACATCTGGGCCGAACGAACATCTGGAAACATCCAGTGATCTCTGGCTTTAAGTTGTTGTTCTTGGTAGCTTTACATTAACTCGTGGTGGCAACACCACGAGTTAATGTTTACAGCTAAAACTGATAGAATCTGATTATGCGGAGCGGACGCTCGGCCCGGCGGGTGGAGTTGGTGTTAAAGTGGCTGCAGCTGTAGCGGAGCAAACCTGCATCAAACTTCTCATCCGGAGATCTTATCCAAACCGCTGCAGGTCCTTCTTTCCGAGGAAGCGCATTATCTGAAATATATGCAGGGCCGAGTGTGCGCGAGTGTGTCATTTTGTCATTTTGACATAATTTACTGAACAGCCTTTTTAAAGAAGTCGCCAAATTTGTTTCTGTTTTATGCCATCAATCATCCGGTGAAAGTAGGTGTCACTTTTGTTTTCGGCTATCTCATTTTTTAGAGCGAAAACACTTCAAAAACAGACGCCGTGCGTTTGTTACCGCTGCTTATATTATTTAGATTTGCTTCTTTCTTCCTTCTTAAACCTCCAAGAAGTCATTTTTATTCATGAAGGGAGAAAAGAATGCTTATTTTCTCATTAAAGCCTGCAGTGTGTGTGCGTTTCTCAATTACTCAACACATGAGTGACCAGCAGCACTGATGGGCTCATCAGACAAAAAAACGTCTTAGATTAGCTCCCCCCACACCCCACCCCCCAGCCCAGAGCTGTGATTTGTTGAAGGCCCCCCCTCCCCTCCTCCCTGCCTCTGCATCGTTAATTTGAACCTTGTTTCAAACATTTATCCAGAAAAAGCTCGCTGAGCACAGTTTCTCCTTTTCCATCACCGGCCTCATTGATATTCATATGTTTCCCCGCGCTCGCACCTGGGGGCCGCGGGCTCGTGCCGCAGCGAGGTGCTGCCCTGCTCGGCAGAACTTCAGCAGTGCTTTTCTTTGTTTTTGAATTTCTGCGCTGCGGCGACGGTTTCCAGCGTTTCCTGATCTTCCCAGCTGCTCGGCAGTCGCGGCCAGCAACTTTCCAGGCGCGAGGCCGTTTGTGCGAGTCGGCCTCGGCCCGTTTTCTGCTCTTTGTCTCTGTTTCTGTTTGACAGCAACTCCTCAGCTGAGCCTCGCGCTGCTGCAACAAAGTGAAAAACTCTGCTGCAGCAGGCCGGCGGCGAGCGAGCGTCTCTGCTCAGACGCGTTCACTCAAACTGAGAGCTGATGATGCTCGGACACGTACGCTTACAGCGGGCACGCCGCTTTATCAGGTATGGACTCTGACCATGCTGGGGCGGGGTGCACCTCCTTCATCGCCCAGTTTGAGCCTCAGACTGTGCTTCATCGCTCTCCACCAGCTTTGTCGCCCCCCCCCCCCGTCTTTATTTCTCTTTTAAACATTCAAAGCAGATCAAGATCCGCTATCTTAGTTTAATTGGTCACATGATTATGACAAACATGCGTCATCGTTTTAGAAACTGTTTTCGCCGTCCACACTGCCACACGAAAGCACTGTTTCCAAATCTATGCGTTTGTGAGAGCGTTTTCAAAACGCTGCGTTTTCCATGAGTGAAAACGGCGTCTCAGCGTGGACGGGAGAAAGCGATGTGTTTTCAAACATGAGTGTGGACGTAGCCTGAAGCTCAGTATCAGGATCTGTGTTGCTTTTCAACACACTCGTTTAGCTCGAGCAGAGTAAAAGGAGGATTATTAACCAAAGCGTCGACCTTCAGGTCACTGAGTGTCGGCCCCGGGTCGGCCTCTTTCCCATGTGGTTATAATGTTTAAAGTTAAAGCAGTTAAAGTTGAACACCTTGGTGTGGAGGGCTGAACATTAACCGGTTCCTCGTCAGTGGTCTGCACGCCTCTGAGGTGGAACGTGGAGCTCGTAGCTCTGCATGCAGGGAGGCGGGTCCAGGTGCCGTCCAGGCCGGGTCTCGGTCCTGAACATCAGCGAGTTCGTATGTGCCTGCAGACGACTGCCGCTCTGCAGACTGTTGTTCCTGTTTAAACATGTGCAAGCTGGACAGAACGTGGCCGCTCACTGGTGTTTGGGGATGGGGAACATAAAAATAGTGCATTACTTAAAATATTCCGTTCATTGTCTGCAGAGGTGGGACCGGGAATCGAACCGTTAACCTCTGCAGCTGCGTGTTGTTTAGGCAGGGTTGGAAAATGAAGATCTCACATGAATGGAGAGCAAAGCTGGTCTGCGGTGCTTCTGGAGCTGCCGGTTCCTCGGACACGCGTTGCGGGCGGAGTAAAGAGGAATTAATCACCAGGTCTTCTACAGGCTTGTGAAACGTCGTCGGGCCAAGAGGATCAAACTCTGGTCTAACATTATTTCCCAGTGATTGCAGGGACGAAAGCTTCCGGCATCGCGTCATGATCGCAGAAGAAGAAGTAACATGTTTTCCCAAAACTCCAGCAGCTAAAACCGTGTTCGGCTGTTGTTTGTTTTTTAATAAATAATGAAAAACTTGCAGAAGCGTTGGACACCCAAAGATCTGCAGAACAAAGACAGAACTCGGGATGTTTCCCCTTTAAACAAAGCTCCGTCCCATCTTCAGATAATCAAATAATCTCTGTAATTATTGAATTAATCCCCACTAATTATTCAGAGCTCCTTTATTATTAATTGTAATAAATCCAAAAAGCATTTTGTCCATAAAATATCACAATAAATTAGCAGCATTATGACTATTATCCTCCTAATGTTTGTCTTTTTATTACCTGGTAAACAAGTAAAAGAAGAGAAAGTGAATGTTGGCTGGGCTGATTACCTGTGGGACGTGTTCCTCGTTCAGCTGTGGTGTTCTTTTGATTTATTTGCATTTTGTTGCGTCTTTGCTGCCAGTTTGGAGGAGGCCAACTGGCACCCAACATGCTGCTCCCCCCTTTTATTTCCCAGACGAGTTTTGGCCTAAATTGCTGGGAATTAGAAATGAATCCTAGACGATGATAATAATGGTGATAATATTGATAACAGGAGTAAATCTGGTGAGGATAGGTCTGCGCCTCTTAGATTAATTCAGCCCTTTTTGTTTGAAGTTGGTAAGACAGCAGAGCTCAGCCTGCTTTGTGTTGGTGTTTAATGTGGAAGCTCTCAGCGTAATAAGATTATTATTTACATATCATAACTCAGCCCCTCTTATCCCATTAAATAACAGCAGAAACATTTCACTCGAGTGGCACAGCTGTTTCTTTTACACGCCGTCCTGCAGGATGAACTCGATAAAAAGAAAGTTCCAGTTTTGGAGACGTTTGCACCGACTGAATTTGCTCCTCAGGAATCACAGGAATCTGGATCCTGTGGGATTCGGTGTAAACGGGAAATGGTTTACAGCTGCAGCACTGTGAGACCAAAGCTCTCCTTTGAAGACTTTTATTGAGAAAATCTGCAAATCGGGAGCCCCGAACTTCCAGCATTACAGCAAAGGGAAAACTGCTCTGAGCTACAACCGACCAATCAGAGCAGCTCAGGTGGGTTTGCAAATGGGAGGAGTGGGACATAATGTCTGTATTACCAGAGTCGAGGTGGACGCTACTTGTAAAATTTCTATAATATTTCTGCTCGTAAATGGCTCGTAGTGAAAGCATTTTGGGGAATCGTAAAGTTTCCCGATGGAAAGGCTGCAGTCATAGCGAGGAGCTGCTGAACGATGTGAGTGGATATTGATGCATGACGTGGCCCGTATCTCAGCCCGGAGGTGTGACGGTGTGAACCGCCGCGGCTCTGCTGGCGCCATTCTCTTTAGATTTAAAAAAGCAGGTTAAAAAAATTGCTTATTGCGACTCCAGGCTCAGGCCCAGAGTGGGGTATTTGAAGCCCCTCCCACAGACCAGAGACGCGCATGTTGGTTTAATTGGCTGTAGGTGTGAATGATGGTCTGTGTTAGACTGTGATAGGCTCCACCCCCCTGCGACCCTGATAATGAGAAGCTGGAAGGACGGTATAAAACAAAATAAAGAAGTGTTGTTAAAGCAGTTGAAGGTTTTTTATGTTCTTGGAGTGAAAATCTTTTTCTCTGGATAGTTTTTCTTTCCAACAAATATGTTTTGAAATAGTCTCCGTGTTTAAGCAGCCAGCGGTCCTGAAAACGACTCTCAGTAGAAGCAGTAGGGAAAAAGCGATGATTGCTCCATGATGATGTGCGCCGACTCTTAAGAGCTGGTGATGCATCCATCCAGCCTGCACTGTCTTTTAAAACCTGATTGGTAGAGCTACTTTACTTTTGCCCTCTGATGTACCCCAGCATCAGGAGAGTCTTCAGAATAGACATTACTCACTCTTAACTCTCAACAAACCCCGCTGCCGAGGCCGCCATCGCACCGAAACGCGCTCAATGCGATACTCCCCGACGGAGGCTTATTCGTCTCACATGAAAGAATCCATTTCAGACGCAGCGATGAAGACGTTCCTCCACTCAGCAAACTGTCCCGTCTACATTTTTGGAAGGAAAGTTGTTGCAAAGATGAAAATAATATCAGGGGATTCAAAGTCGAAAAACGATGCCGCGATCGATGAGAGTACACCTGAGCTGCAGGATCCCCGATAAGATCCGTCCGTCAACAGAAATGGATCGAATGCGAGCGGGATCGGACGGCCGCTGAGAGGACAAATCTACAGAAACAGGCAGGGGACGTGCGCGCTGAAAAGCTTCAGGAAGTAAAGCAAACAGGTCCTGGTATGCCCCGCACGTGTGGAAACATACAAATGAAGAATGTAGAGTGTGTGTGCGAGTGTGAGAGAGCGAACGAGGCCAGAGTTTCCTTTCAGCGGCCGAGATGTTGAGCTGAAATGAGTCTGAAATTAGAACCAATTCAGATCACTATTAACTGCAGGTTTTCATTCCTCGACTTCCCTTGAGCAAAGTGCTGAACTCTCAAATGACTGGAGCTGCTTACACCAGATGACTGTGGCCTTCAGCGGGTTCAGTGCCATAATACTCAAATTTTCATTTTTCTTGGCTTAAATTGGCGTTTGTGAGCGAGGCTTGTGAATGGTACCAGGGCTGCTCCTTAAAGCGTGAGTGATTCTTTTGTGCCGGAGCTCCAGATGTGAATGCGTACTGAACCTTTGCAAGCGAAGCTTTAGCTGAGCTTCAATCGACTGAATCGTGTCAGAAAACGGGTTCTGATTCTCGTACTCGGGCCTTTTCAGACTCTACGTGAGCCTCAAAGGTGAAGCCACCGCAGAAGTGCTTTAAACTGCCGGCTTGTTTCTGCCTGTTGGCGTCGTTTCTGGGGCTAAATGCTCCTTTAGTTTCAAAAAGCAATCTTAGGCCTCCCCTCAGTTTTGGGGTCATGGTTAGAGAGGCGAGGCTGAGATGGTTTGGACACGTGGAGAGGACGGAGAGTGGACACATGGAGCTGCCAGGCAGGAGGGAAAGAGGAAGACCTCAGAGGAGCTGGATGTGCTGAAGGAGGACGTGTGCACATTTACTGCACACAATTCTTATCATCGTTTTAAAAGCACAAACAAGAAACATTCATCTTCAAAATAAGAGTTTCTTCTTAAAGCTTAAACCTTTTACTCTGAAGGCAGCTGTTTTCCGTTTCCACTTTAAGCTTCCAGAGAAACCACAACAAGGTCAAACCTTTGACTGGTGTCGCCTAATGTTTAATAATCTGCCTTAAAGACTCAGAACTGCTTAAATATTAATGTTCTTTATTAAAAGAAAAGAAAACCTGACCAGCGCCGACCAGCTGAAGGTCTGTGATTGGCTGTGATTGGTGACGGCTCTTTACCTTTGATAAACAGTAAAAACTCAAAACGATCCATCTTACGACTTTGAAGGACACGCTCTTATTATGAAAGGTCAGGATTATTGTGGGTTCACCACAGTCACCGTCTCTGCATCTGACACGAGAAAATGTGAACACGTTCACTCCAGTTTTACTTTCGCTCCGCTGACTTCCTGTCAACTTCAGAATTCATTTAAAGATTTTATTGATCGTTTTAATAATGGATTGGATTGATATAGCGCTTTTCAAGGCACCCAAAGCGCTTTACAATGCCACTATTCATTCACACACTGGTGGAGGCAGCTACAGTTGTAGCCACAGCTGCCCTGGGACAGACTGACAGAGGCGAGGCTGCCATATCGCGCCATCGGCCCCTCTGACCAACACCAGCAGGCACGCACGTTCACACGCCTGTCCGAGCACCGAGCGCTGCTCATCTGATGACCGTCAGTATTCCAGGATCCTGTGGAATGGCCCACAGACCCGTATTAGCACTGTGTGAGCTGTGTCCACATTCAAGCCTAATGAATCTTTGTGTTTTTGTGCCACACTTCGACGCTGTCCTGATAGCCTGACCCTTGACCCGGTGGGTAATCAGAGGTTACCAGAGTAACCAGGTATCCTCCTGACAACAGAAAGTCTACTGGCGAAATCAATCGTCCGTCCTGAACTGTAAAATCTGTAAAGTCCTTTTTCTTTTTTAAACTGTAGCCGAGTCTTTCTGCTTTGCCGTGTTTGAAAGCAGCTGGACAGAGCTTTTTTCTTCTTCCTGGTTGCCACCCTGCAGAGTCGCGCTGTTTGCAGGTCAGTGTACTGCAGGTATTTGTCATAGTGACCTCTTTCTCCGTCTGCAGAGCGGCTGTTACAGAAATCTGAACAGACAGTCTCTGGGTTTGTGCAGAGAGCCGAGCTCCCGCTGTTTGCTACCTAACATTCACATTAATATCTCACACCGAGCCCGTGCACGCCCCGAGTGTGTGTTTCTGTGTAAAGAGCCATTAAAGTGCTCAGGTTTTACTCCACGGCACCTCTCTGTCACTTCTGCCAGTCAAAGGAAGCGAAGGGGCTTCAAAATAAGAGCGAGCAGGGCTGGCTCGTCTTTTGTCAGGCGGCACGGGTCTAAAGACAAACATCCCAAATGTAATTGCTTAAAAAGACATTTTTAGCGGTTTGCGTGCCGTCTTCTCGAGATTCATCAAACGGCGTCTGAAGAACTGTTGAATTTAGTCTAATGGGGCGCGTTTGAAAGCGTCTCTGCCTCACAGGCTGCTTTTCCTCCATTCTGCTTCATTAGACGGTGTATATACAGTGGAAAACTCACAGGGAAGATGGGAGAGGAAGCCAAATGTAAACTTGGACAGAAAGCCCGTCCAACACAAACAAAAGTGGCATTTTGTACCTTTGCTGTCCTTTGTTCCCGGCCTCGCTGTGGCATGTGTGCTGTTGTCAGTCTGTATACAGACACACAGGGAGGTATAAACTTGGGCACAGAGCAAGTCAAACTCTGGTTCTCAGTTTCCTACTTCAGCTTTTAATGTGGTCGAAAATTCCACGATTTGGTGACGTGCAGACAAGGCATAAACCACAGGGACTATTTATAGGCTCGGGCGGCAGTGCAGGGCTTGCACCATCCTGCCATTTCTCCGCCTGACTCATCACCACGACAGGAAATGAACTTCTGTCTTTCTTCGCCGGTCACAGCAGCAGATGGTTTTCCAAATCCATCAGCCACTCCTTGCTCTTTTACTAGCCAAATTAATTTCATTTAAATGTTGTTTTTTTTTCCAAACGGCGTGCAGGCCCCTGAGTGGCTGGTTTCTTGCCAAACTGCCAGAATCACCAGCGGAGCAGAGAAACCTACCAGATGTAATCAAACCGAGCCAGTTTGGCTGGTAGGAACATCACTTCCTGCTCAGCGCAAGTCTCTCATTTGCATCGAAACCCAAATTACCGAGTACACCTTCGGTTAACCTCTTCCACCCCGGAGGTCCCCGGAAGAGTCTGTTATAATTCACAGAGGAGGCTGGCGTGATTTTAAAATGGAGGCTGTGCTCCAGGATTTATTTAGAGTCCGGGCTTAGTAATCTTATTGTTTGCTCACTCGTTGTTTCAAGGCTGCTATTCTCTGGCTCGTGTAAAGTAAGGTTGTCGATATTTGATGGGGTTTTGGAGATGTTCCCTCTGGACTCTGGATAAGAAGCCCAAACTGGTTCGTTTTTACCTTAAACGTTGTTTTTGGTGGAAAGCCGAAGACTTGAGGGGCAAAACTTCTGCTGTTGGGCGCCATTTGTTTGATGCATAATTGTAAATACAAATTTTATAGGGAGTTTGTGAAGAGGCGTCCTCAGGTGTCATTCAGACTGTAGAGAAAAGGGTTGTTTATATTGTATTACCTTTAGCCTCCGAATTATAACAACCGAATCCACTAAAACCAACAAAAAACCAAACCAACTGCTGGACCGCCTTAAAATTCTTGAAGGTAAACATGTTTCCTGGTTTCTGAATCTCAGGTGTGTCTTTGTCCCCTCGTCCCCATCCGGCCACCAGAGGAGCCTGGCTCTGCTGGAGCTTTCTTCCTGTTCAAAGGGAGTTTTTCCTTCCCACCGTCACCATGTTCTTGCTCATAGAGGTCATCTGATTGTTGGGGGTTTCTCCCTGTTATCGTTGGGTCTCTGCAGTATAAAGGACCTTCATGTGACTGTTGTTCTTTGGTGCATTACAGGTAACGTTGGAAAAACATGAACAAATTGTGTTTGGATGTAAAAGAGACTCGTTTCTTTCTAATTGTAATTTGGACAAAAACAATTTAAATCAAACTGAAGGAAACTGTTGGTGGGATTTTCATTACGTTCTGATTTAATTTAACCAAGAAAATAATTTGAACGCTAATCAGTAAAAATATTAAACACTAAAATATGAAGTGAACTAGTCGACGGACCGAAAGAACAGCAATTTTTATAATCAGTTAATAATTTGAGGGGGTTTTTTTTAGAGCCAAACTTATTTCCTCTCAGTCCCCTAGAATTGGCAATCTTTAACCTTTCCTGACACTTTAGCTGCAGAAAAATGGTAAGTTGTGCTCATTTAAAGTGTTACCCCGACACGTGCAGTGATCGGCATGTGTAAGAACGAGACGAGCGGCCTCGTGCTGCATCCTCCCGGTACGTGCGGGCCGGTGTGTTTTCATCTGCCCAAAATATGTGCTCAAACTGGCTGTTGGTATCAGCCGGAGGGGTTCAAATCAAAGCGATCGCTTAGCCGTTCACAGCCTGCCATCAGACTGCAAACTGGGTGTTGAATTAGTGCAGAAAATAAAGATGAAGTGGAAGTGAAGGTCTGACCGAGGCCTGTTAAACCTGACTTTTCTTTCATCAGCGCTCGCCGCTCCGCCACCTGTCTCCTCCAAACCGAAATGACCTTCCCACTCCAGAGCGCAGTCACTTTCCTCTGAGTGTCAGAGGTTGAAAACTCATCTGTTCGAGAAGTACCTCGCGTCCTCGTCTTGTTCCTCCTCAATCATCCACCCGTCTCCAGTTTCCTCCTCCTCCTTTCCACCATCCTGAAGTAAAAATAAAATCCTTCCTCTCCTCAGCTCCGCCGTTTCCAATTTTCTTTCCATTTCTCTCGCTCTTCCAAGATCGTTTAATAAGGCAGACTTTAACCTTTGACCTCTCTGTCCTGGATCTAAGGCTCTGCGATGTGTCCGATGGTTACATAGCAGCGTTTAGCCGCATTCGGGGACTGAATGTTCTCGTTCCTCTCAGGTTTTTCTTTAATGATACGAGCTGAATACCTTTCATATTTCTTAGAGAACACATTCTTTCCACCGTGAATCAGAAATACTGCTGATTTTCTTTATTGAACCTACATGAAATGCATTATGAAAGATTATTATCGTACAAATCCCATTAATGTATTAGAGTCAGAGTTAACCTGAGCAGTTGTGCTGTGTGAAAGTGAGTGACGGTGTTTTTTGATTGCTGAGACTTTTGAGAACATTTTTCACAGACAAAAATCACACAGCGAGCATCAGGTGAGGACTGCAGGGGGAAACTAGCAGACTTCAAACAAAGTCTCAAACCTTTGGTGTTTCAGGGTCTGTTTAAAATGTTCGTCTGAGTTTTAAGGCTGGTGAAAAATCTTAATGAGGGTGGACGTTAGGACCTCGGTCGCACAGACCCGCAGACCGGTCAGCAACCTCCTGTCGCTAGGGAAAAATGCGTATCCCTCGTGTGATTTGTGAGTGGTTGCTGGCTGTTGCTAGGGGAAGCTGGTCATACAGAGAGTGCAGCACCATAAAACCTTGTCGTGATTGCTTTGGTTGCTAGCAGGTCACTGACTGGTCTGCAAACATTTGCTAACTACTTGCAGTTAAGCTGGGAAAACACAAACTGGAATTACACATGCTTCTCACGGTTTAACTACGACTCGCTGAGCAGTCAAGTCAACATCTTCACACTATGGGCAACCACAGCCTTCTGCCACGTCTGGCAAACGCTGAAGGAGTAAACAGTTGTCTTTGGCAACCTGTTGTTGAGCAGTTGGTGACCTTTATTTAACCAAGTCGCTGGGTGGGCTGTGAAAAGGCAAAGCGTGTTCAGGACACGGGTAGAGTTAAAACGAAATATCTAAAGTTCTGATAACGGTGTCTCAGACCACGCTGGATAAACGCTGCCCCCGGTGGTGAAGGTTTCTCTTACTTTTGCAGGGCTACCTTCTTTTAATGGCCGATAAAAAGCTGGATACTGAAAGTTTGGACGTGAGGAAAAGTGAGATTTTGTCGGAGTTGTTTGATTTTTATAAAGGCGGAAGTTTCAGCTGCATTAATGAGTAAAGCTCAGGCCTGCGGAGCAGCCTGTGATTGTAATCTGAGTATTTCCTCTTGCCCTCGCAGAGCTGAAACGCATTCTCATCGTCCTTTAATAGTTTTGCCAAGGTTGATGTTGGTCGTCTGTTCTTCTCTGCATTGATTTCTGCTCGGCTGCCTCCTCCTGAGGTTTGCAGACATGCATGTTCGTGCTAACGGCGCTCCCCGCTCCTCCTCCCGAGTTTCCCACAGTTCTCTGCTTCACCTATTGAACCCTGCCACCAGCCCAGGAATGGAGCAGGGGGAACGGCAGGAATGTGGCTCCCACTTTGAGCCAAAAACACAAAACAAGAAGGGCAGAGCTCAAACGCCCCGCCTCCTGGGAGCCCCAGATGCCTTTCCATTGGCTCTCCACTGTAGGCTGACCACCTATCCTCGACCCTCATTGGTTGCTTTTCCATCCTCACTCCCTGCTGCTCTCCAGCCTATCAGAGCGCACTCATGCTGTTAAACTGTGTGTGTGTGTGTGTGTGTGTGTGTGTGTGTGTGTGTGTGTGTGTGTGTGTGTGTGTGTGTGTGTGTGTGCCATCACTGTGATCCTTACCGACAGCACCGAGTTGAGTGTTGCCTGATTTTTAACATCATTGTGTGATAATTATCCTGTAGCTCAGGACATTGTTCTGTATTAGCTCCGGTTAGCGTCTGTGCAGCCATATTAAAGCTGACACACACACACACACATTACACACATTACACACACGCTGTAATAAACAAAGATATATTAAAGCATAGGAGGCAAGAAGCGAGGCTACTGTGAGGCTTGTGCAGCGTCGTGTGCAGCGCGACATCGAAACCAGGCCGAACGTACGGCTATAGGCCAAGTTTTCACACTGCTATTATTAGCCTGCGCTTCATCCTACAGGGGAAGATGATAAAGATAAGTCGGGTCAGTCGGCTGTGTCATCTGGGACCTTGGCTGATTTTCCTTTTTTTAATGTCACAATGCAGAGACTCAGAGGTTTGCAAAGGGAGAAGAAGCAGCAAGGAAGCAACAAGAGAGGAGGTCAGAGGTCAGCAGTTTCCTCTGTTTGCAAAGGCAGGACAGCCTTCCCTGATTTAAATAGATGTTATACATGAAAACAGACACTATAGCAGTTAAAGAACTTCTGTTAATGTTTAGAAAGATTATATCGACCTATCAGACGCGTCGGTCGGAGGCTCTGGTTCTGTAAAGAAAATGGTTCCCAAATGAAACTGCTCACAACAAGTTTGTGGATTTATTTTGGGTCGCAGCATCATGATTTCTAGAGCGAGAGAGAGAGATTGCTGCTGAGGTTTTCAAACACGCTTTTGGTGCTTCGAGCACCTCCCCATCAAGGCGAGTGCCATTTAGGTCCATTATATTCAAAAGAGAGCAGCCCGTGTCTCTAAATGTGTAACTCGCACCAAAACAGCCTCAGTGGGTAAGATGACAGACCCGAGGAACAAGTGCAGGTGTGATGATGTGGTTAACAGAAGCAGCTTTTTAATGGTAAGCAGGACCTGCTCTGCTGTTTCTTATATATAGCGAGGATGAAGTTTAATGTTTTCATCTCCTGTATAATCTGCGAGTCTCTGAGCTTCTGTACTGAATCATTAACATGCAAGATGATTCCAATTCAGTTCAGTTGAATTGTTGTGGCACCAAATCCCAACAACAGCCCCCTCACACCGTTTTGTATTGTAGTACAGAAAAGCCCCAACAGTCAGACGACTGCCTACAGGCACTCGGCGACAGTAGGAAGGAAAATCTCGTGGAGGGGCGGCCATCTGCCGCAATCGCATACTCAGCCCAGCTGCAACTCACCACACCAGGTTAAAAAAGTTGCACAACCTGCAAGAACTGTATTTAGGAGCTAAGGTGCTGACAACAACTGTTGCACGTCGCTGCTCACAAGGCACCGCAGGGCGCGTTTAAAATGGTCCTAATGTCTGTTAGCCAGCAGCTTGGACTTCAGATTGTTCGAAACACTCAGTCTCGACGTCATCGAGAGGGGATATCCCTAATATGGTCATCTCAGGCAAAAAACTCCGCCCACTTGAATGATTGTTGTTCAAACGTTGTGTTTTTAGGTATCAACCAATCAAGAGATGTTTTCTCAAAGGGGGAGGAGCTAAAGTTACTGGGACTGGCTGTCTTTAAGATGAAGACCTTTGACTCGTGCAAAGCTTCTGTAGTCCAAGGATGAAAAATGGAGTTTGAGCAGAATGAGTAGTTTTTCTAAGCTGCACTTTTATCGGCTCATTCGTGTCCACCAGTGGAAAAAACCTCATTTTGTCCTCATTATTGTGGCTGCAGTCCACAGTTAAGAGGACAGATGTCTGAAGTTGATGTGTGGGTGAATGCTTTTCCCTCTAAACATTAGTTTTGCAGGTTTCCAGCTAGCTGCCTTCATTTAAAGTGCTTGAAGCGGTCATGAACAAGCTGTCGTGGTACTGTGGGAACTTTCTTTCTTATAAACGGGAGAACCATCTGTACCGAAGGCGCTCGCGCCTTTGGAGCCGACTCCTCCACAGCCGAGCCAGCAGCTTTCAGCCATGTGTGTCGCTGCTGTCG
Organism: Aulonocara sp. 'chitande type north' Nkhata Bay; assembly: GCF_057382095.1. Taxonomy (NCBI): domain Eukaryota; kingdom Metazoa; phylum Chordata; class Actinopteri; order Cichliformes; family Cichlidae; genus Aulonocara; species Aulonocara sp. 'chitande type north' Nkhata Bay. Next base: position 2,251,666 of record NC_141364.1, on the reverse strand, counting down.
TAAAGTAAACACGCTGCACTAATGTTCATATCATGCTATAGCACGTTCATGTGTCAGCAGGAACCTGGCGGCGTCAGTACGGCGGGACGCGCCCGTGTTTGCATCAATTCAAAGTAGGAAAAATGGCAAATTTGTGCATTTTAAGTGGCATAAAAATGTACAGGAAGCCCAACATGGGACATTTTTGAGGGGGCAGGGAAAACATCTGCAAAAACTCTGAGCACATCTGGAGGCCAAGTATATGTAGAAAACCTCCACAGATATTCAGCCAACTATCAAGTGAAGCCAGCAAAGTCTTGCATTTTAAGTCAAACCTTAAAAACAAACGGGGGACTTTAGGGGCAGGAAAACATCTGCAAGCCTGATTTTAATTAGGGAGGTACAGATCACCGTGTTTTTGGATGTTACTGCATTATTAACAAACGCTGTGATAGATGGAGCGCCTCACATTCAATCTGCTCTTTCTGCCTTTAAACCAAAAACAATGAGTGGAGCTGAATAACAAAGACGCCGCAGATTTCATTACTGATCTGGACGGCGGTGAAATCCCCCTCGAGTTATTGGTGAGGGGAAAGCAGAAATCTCGTGTTGCTGAGGACTCAATATGTCAGGATGACCGGTGCTCGACCGAGCTAATAACAGGACGGGACAAAGAGGCGACGAGCTGAATAAAGAGCGAATAGGAAAAAAAGAGGCTTCCCCACCTGCTGAGAAAGTAATAAAAACAGACACAACAGCTGTGACTGATCTGGAAACGCACACACAGTAAAAACATCTAATAAGGTTTCATTGATTATATTATGTCTGTGCAAGTGTGCAAAAGGCTTACCGGCGCACGCACACAACGTGCGGTATTAAAGTGTGCGGACGGCTGCAGGAATCCTGCTTTAATTGTGCAGCAACAATAAAAAGTTGAGCAGACCCGTCAGCGTCGAGCTTTTCATTCACGTCTCCAGAATAACGGCTGGAAGAGGAGCGAGGTGTAATGTGTAATAACAGCAGCTTCAAATGTCAGCTTTAGAGCCGGCCTGTAAATCACTCCAGTGTAAACCCAGCTGACTTTTAAAGCCTGTATTTGTTTATCTTTGGGCAAACTGCCAAATCGGCCAATTCGGCACGCTGAATTAGCTGTTAGCATTTCCTCTTTGCAGCATTCCCATAAATGTACAGACGGCTATCGGCGGATCGCCTTTTTATTATGGGGAAATGTGGTTAGAAAAACATTCTTTTGTGTGTGATTTCTGAGTGGAGAGGTCACGTGTGCTCCTCTGCATCCTCGTGAAGCCCGAAGTGGTCATCTGAAGTCTGAAGATGTTCCTCCCAACAGCTCAGCCATCATTTATTACAGTTCATGGCTGCTGGAGGCTAATCCCCAAAGCCTGATTGGAGGATTTCACTGATGTGAGGAGCTTTCGGTTCCCTCTCTGTGAGACTTACAGCAGTGTTTCTTGATTGAAACAAGGTTTGTTTGGTTTATTAGTTGCTTTGAAGCAGATCACAGAGAGATTTGTCAAACATGCAACACAGACTCATCGTCCTACTGTACGCGGTGTGATCTTGTTTGGTCACTTTCCAGCGGCCTGCGCTCAACCAGGAAGAATTATGAAAATTCACCAGAACCTGAGATATCATCTTCCTCGTGAGAACCTGATGTCTGCTTTCCACAGAGCTGTGGTTTGGTGTTTGGTGTGCTCTGCAGCTCGTGGATAATAGCCTGCAGCGCAGATGAGCAGCAACAGGGGGGATAAATAAGTAAGCACACTCCTTTTTAACTCTACACCCCCAGATTATTTCACTTTTCAAACAAGCGGTTCACTAAAACCTGCACTTCAAAACGAGTGCAGCAGTACTCGGCACACTCTGACGTATAAATCAAAATGTCACTTTAACAGGTTCATCCCCAAAAACCCAGTAAATGATTGAAATGTGACCAGGATGTCATGTCACAGCCGCATGTCCACCTTTCACGGCCAGATGTCAGGTGTGCAGTGACAGTGCGGCCACATCTGGCCCACCCAACACTGGCTAGAGTAACAGGTCTGATTGAGTGATGGGTCCAAGTCACGGTCAGCATGCACGAGGTCGTCAGGGGGAGGAGTCTGCAGCCACGTGTATCAGTCATGGATGGGCCTCCGCAGAGCCTCAGCATCCTGACAGAGAGCAGAACAAAAGGCAGAAACATCCAAAGAAGAGCTTCAGGAAGTCTGGAGAAATGTTCCTGAAGATCCTCTCAGAGCTGACAGAGAGCTGCTCACATCAGATACTCATTTTAAAGTTAGAAGTGCACAAACTCTGTTTGTGTCTCTGATGTTTAAATCACAGCACCCATTTCTAATTTTCCACCAAACATCAAAAATGAGGGGTGACTCAGGACTTTTGCACAGTGCTGATGCAGGGTTGGGCTGTTTATGGTTTAATACAAGTTTAACATAAGCATTTATTCTGCGATGATGGGGGTCAGCCTGCCCTGCATGCCCCCGTCGGTGGTGGGTATGCAGGGTAGAGGTCACGAATGCGAGCGGCTGAACGAGCTTCCTCTGGAGGATGGCTCGGCTCAAAGACGGATGAGGACTTCGGATATCTGGCGGATGCTCGGAGAAGCTTTCCCGCCACACAGGAAGCCTCCCGGGTGCTTCCCTTTGTAGGTTTTCTGGGCACGCCCAACTGGGAAGAGACCCTGGGGTAGACCCAGAGCCCAGTGGTGAGATTATGTATCTCATCTGTCCTGGGAATGCCTGGAGATGTCCTCCCCAGGAGGAGCTGGGAAGTGTTTCTAGGGAGAAAGGATGTTTGGAATACCCTGCTCAGCCTGCTGCTGGTGTGACTGGATAAGTGGAAGATGATGGATGGAAACATGTTGTAATTTTATGGTGATGCTTCTTGGGCTGAAACAGAAAAAGTATCTTTTTGGGAAACGGCAAACACGAAAAACAAGAAGGAAAACCGCTCTGTCAACATGATGGATGCACGAATGCAGAATGTGCAGCAGGAAATTTGTTAGCTCTTTAACACAGCCTGTGTGTGTCTAACGCAGACACGAAGCCCCATCTTTAAAAACACATCACATAAATCGAATCCACGCATCAGGCTTTTGTTTGGCAGCGTTTCTCTGGGTTCGACTTTAAACTGAAATCCTTGCATTTTATTTCTGACTAAATCTGTGTTAGTCGAGTAACCGTGCTGGGGATTTTCCTTTTCTCCAGGCTAAAACCTCTGAGGCGGCCACCAAAAACACACAAACTGTACATCGGCCTCACAGTGGGAGCTTGATCTAAATACTCGTGGGCTCAGGACAAACTGTTCCACAGGTCGCCGCCACAGATTCCAGCACGCCGGCCGTTCTTTCGGCGATTAACGCGGCTGTGGCAAGGTTCAAGCTCCAGCTCAGGTTTGCTAATGAGCGAACAAACAGCCTCTAATAGGGCTGCGAATGCATAAACACGCTAATGCGGCTGGTAGAAGTCCGACTGGTGCAACGCGGTGGTGCTGCCCAAGCCTGTTACTAACCAATTATAGGACCAGCATGGCAGAGCTGAGGATTGGGTGAGGAGGCGGACGGGAGGGGGAGGTGGGAGAGGAAGAGGAGAGGCTCATCACCATCACTGCACATGCTCAGTGTGGCTGTGGCGAAGGGGGTGTGGTGCTATCAAAGTGTGTGTGTGTATGTACATGCGAGGGGGGGGTGAAGCAGGCAGTGGGTGGGTGTTTGACTCCATTCCTCCTCCTCCGTCCTCGGGGGATCACACGTTGTTTGTACTGTATTTTTGCACCACATGACTTGCAGATTTTTTCTTTTTGAAGATTTTTTTCCTCCCCCCCCCCTTCACCCCCTCTCCCGTCCCTCCCTCCTCCCCTCACTGAGCGAGCGGCGTCTTGCCAGGCAGGAAAGGCAAAACAGCTGTGCCGGTGCCGAGCAGTTCCCCATTAACCGAGGAATTATGCAAGCAGGAAATTCAAATAAGATGCAGATGAGTGGAGGAGCCAGGCTCCAGCCGAATACCTCTCCCCCTCACCAGAAAAAACCCGACGAAAGCCTCCAGACTGCAGACTAACCCGACCCCGCAGTCTGGTTCCAAGTCCGGCGACTTGTCACCATTTTAACAGTTTGTTTCCCCACATCCGAGCGGCTCGCACTGCTGCAAAAAATGACATTAATGAACGCGCTGGAAGGAGGCAAAAGAGTGTGGCTGTTTAAATACAGAATGTGTAATGTTTTCACACCATTTCACACATTAATCTTGAGACATTAATTAGCTAAAACACACAAAAACCACGAGCAGCGAGACTGTCAGGCGCTCTTTTTGTTTTTTTTAACACCACGATCCATCTGGATGAATCCGCCGGATTACCGACGAGGCGGAGGGGAGGGGAGAAAGGGAGGTGTCACATTTACACGAAGGTTAATATGGAGATACAGCAGCGAAAGTGAAATGAAGGGGGTGTGTTCGCACCCACCAATAGGAGGCGAGGAGCGCGTGACGTATCGGCTTTCACTGCGAGAGTGTACACGCTCGCTGCTCGCCCGGGGAGGGTGCACAGATTAATGTGGATGTTAAAGGCCTTTAAAGAGCGCTTAAAGGAAATGAATGATGCTGCTGCTTTCCTGCACACGGCCTATAAAGGGTGAGACGTGCACGCCTCCGCAGCACAGATGCTTTTCCCTCATTGTTGTTTAACATGAACACATTCAGCTCGTGATCATTTCTCTTATTTAGATGAATCCAGCGTTCAGGTGCGGTACAGATAATGTACGACGCAGATGTAGTCACGGTGGCTGTCGCGAGCTGAGCTGGCTGCTTCCCATGAAGCTAATAAGATACACTCATTATTGTTCAGTTTGTCCAAAAACAAAAACCCTCAGCGTGCTGAGAGGAGAGTCCATCTGTTAGGCGAAGCTCCGATTCAGGAGATGCGGTTTTGTCCTGGTCCTGGAACTCTGGACCAGCTCTGGATGCTGGACCAGCTGGGGTGCGTGGGACTTTCCTGCATGTGTTTTTTGGATTCTGGGATGTCTGTGGGCATCGACCCTGATGTGGATGTTTGGTCCCAGCGATCGGGCAGTAAGGAAGACTCGTGGGCGTTGGCTCTGCTGACCCTGATTGTGTGTTTACACCTCTGCGTTCGTCATTATTAACCTCCGGCTCTCGTCCACTGCGTGTCTTTGTCTTGTCGTCCTCCCCTCACCCCCCACCTCCCTGAGCCTGGAGGTGTCTTTCCGTTAAAAGGGCATTTTTTCTTCCCACTGTCGCCAAGTGCTTGCTCACAGCAGGTCGTTTGATTGTTGGGGTTTCTCCTGCAGGGTCTTTACCTATATAAATAAAATTGAATTGATGTGAAGCTGAGGGTGGAGGGCTCGGTGTTCTCAGGATCTCAGCTCTTCACAGATGTTTGTCATTTGGTTTCATCCAGCAACGATCTCCAGCTGGGGCAGCTGGGGTGGGAGTTAGCACCTCTGAGTCCAGGGACGAGGTTCTGGAGGGTGGAGTGAGAGTTTCCCGGTCGCTGTGTGGGGATGTTGTAAACTTCTTGGATGCTCTTTTAGTAAAATCCACAACGAGCCACGTTTTTAAAAATCTATTAATTCTGTTAAAAAGGCACCAACTCCAAACAAGTGAGAGGTGTAGAAATGTAACCCCTTCCAGCTGTTGTGACGGGCGAGTGGGTTTACCTGTACGCACCAAAGCTGTTTTTCATAGCAGGCTGTAACATGCTTATTTGTGACACTTGGGAGTGTTTGGGGGTCGATGTTGGACCTGAAAGATGTCCCAAACCTGAGCTCCTTGTGTATTGTTGTGCATAAACAAAGCATGTGTATATTAAAGTTGGGTTCTGGAGAGCAACAGGGGACTGGATTTGAAGTAATGCCAGGTTAAAAAACACTGGCTGCTTTGGGATATTTCCATCAGTGTCCATAAACAAAGCTAATGAATAGAAATAGAAATAAATATTCTGTGCGGCCTAAACTACGTCAAAAAAACTCCTGGAGAGCAGTGCAGCTGTGAAAGCTCTGCCTACTTTTCTCCACACTCAAAGTCTGCGAAAAGCACATCAGCAAGCTTTATCTAATGATCTGATGTCAGAACTGGAGCCACGTAATCAAATCAAGACATACCAGAATCTCAAGACAAACTTGTCAGCTGTACGACATCACACAGGAGAACATGAAGACCAGTGACGGGCCCGCATCGCCGAGATCTCTTTAGGCATGTTAAACAAACCTGAACCGAGTCTGCTGTGGGGCGTTTGCATTCCTCCGACGAGCTTCCCGGTGTTTGACAGATATGAAGATGAAAGACAGATAGTCTTTGGAGGCGTGTTTCAGGAAGAGCTAAAGCAGGAAGGAGTGCAGCGAATAAATGAAGTCCTGTTTGAATCCGCGTTCACAAACGCTCCGATTTCACTGAGAAACGTTGAGCTTACTGTCTGTCAGCAGGTCTCGTGTCACCGTCGTTGTGTGGAAATCCCCACAGTGTCACTAATATGCTGTCATTAAGCCAAAAACAAACACAGCTCTTCTTCACTTCCTTAAAACTTCAGATTTTTGCCACATTTGATGTTTTTAGCCGAGTAAAGTAAAACAAAAGGTGAAGTCAGAGAGCTGTATATCAGAGTTAATTCCCTCTAAAAGCAAACTGGAGTTGCTGGCACGATGAAGCACCAGTCAGACTGGTGGAGCAGATTTCAAGGTGAAGAGAACGCCTGTCAGAGCTCCTCGACGTTTCACCGCCGTGAAAATAAGGCCGTGTATTAAACATCCTCCTTGGATTCCTGAACATGCTGAGAGTTATTCTGTGCTTCCTGAAACTCTGCTCTGCAAACCGGCCGGTTACTCCGAGGATCGAGTTTAAGCAGCCAAACTTGCAGGAAGCTGCAGTTCCTCTAATGGCCACTTGGTGCTGTTTTACAGCAGGGATTGATGCTGGGGCCTTGGCTTCCTGTTCCTGTTGCCCGTAACCTCCAGAAGCCATCAGGCCATGGTTGTTGAGCCGAGGAGTTCCCAGTTTGGGTCTCTACCAACTCCTGAGGAAAAATATCCGGATCTTTAGCTGCGAGATGTTCCACTTTCTGCACCGGCGGCTCTCCGGCTGTGTGCTCGCTGCTCAGTGCCGGGCAGGTACTGAACACCAGGATCACGAAGGCTGGATGGAAGCTGAGACTGAAGCAGGCCTGACAGCAGTGATGTCACTGATGTTCAGTCATTTTATTTTCATGTGCTTATGCAGACGTGGCTGCACACAGGTATAAAAGACACTCATCAGATAAATGCAGTTTAAGTGTGGGGGTGTGCTGTTCTCTCTGCAGCCACAGGGAAGGGGCGGTTACTGGATGTAACTCCTGGTCTCCGAGCATGTGAGCAGCTCCCGTCAGTCTGCGGCCTGCTGCGGTCTCTGTTCCCACCCTGCATGAGCTGCAGAACCAGAGCTGAACTTTAAAGAGGCTCCGCAGAACTGCACATGTGGAGAAAACTTTCTGTAGCTCACTGGCTTTAATCACACCTGTGCTAATACTTCCAAAGACAAATTGTGTCTTTGCTAAAGGATGTTTGGTACCCAGAGTCGTCTACAGCTTGGTGGGTCAGAGTTTGCACCACAAAAAAAGTGGGTAGCAGTTAAACAAATCATCCATCCATCCATCCGCTTATCCTTTTCAGGGGCGCAGGGGGCGCTGGAGCCTATCCCAGCTGTCATAGGGCGAGAGGCGGGGTACACCCTGGACAGGTCGCCAGTCTGTCGCAGGGCCAACACACAGGGACAGACAACCATTCGCACTCACATTCACACCTATGGTCAATGTAGATTAATCAATTAACCTATCCCCACAAACAAATCATTCATAGTTTATTCTAGAGGATGTTTAATGTTAACGCCAGTTAAAAGTTGTTATGGTGCCACACACCACATGCTGGCGCTGCAGCGCCCCCTGTCTGTCTGTGATGGGTTACCATGCGGATGCTAACTTGCTAGCGTCAGCTGCACTCTGTAATCCAGCCGCGTCCTGGATGGATCTGGCCGTACGGTCGACCTCGGCATGTTGCTAAATGAGTGCAGACAAAGTGGAATTCAAACATTACTTTTGTGCATGCACTGATGGCGTGCTCGCCGCACACACCTGGACCTCTCTCCCGCTGCAGCCGGCTGATCTTTCTTGCACTGCAGAAATTACTGTGATTCAGTTTTAATAAAACAAATAACAAGTGGAGCTGTGGCGCTGAAACGAACCTCGTGTGAAACGAATCAGAGGACATTGTTTCACAGGAAGCAGCCCTGCACCTTCAGATCTGTTCTGCTGTTACTGTAAACAGGAATCTGCGCTTTAATTGACCCGATTGATTAAATTCAGGTTAGGACAAAAACAGCGACAGACAGACAGACAGACGCCCCCTCAGTACCGCCACTTCAGGAGAAAGCCCACAAAGCTAATTAATTGGGGCCGACCGGCTGATTTGCATGTTTTGTAAGCACTAATTAAGATATGCAAAATATCCAGATGAACGTTAGGCGGCTCGGCGGCACAGAGGTACGGACGGCAAAACAGACGGAGGCCGCGTCCTGCGGCGGGGCATTAATCCGAGAGTCGCTACGCCACAGCAGCAGGAAGTGCAGCGTGTAGGGGAATTCATCCCGGTGACACTTTTATATTAACAGAGCAGGGACGGCCGAACGTGTCGTGGAAGGGTTAGGGTTAGTGCACACGGGCAGGTGTAGAGCCCTCGTAGGTGTGCACGAGTCAGAGTCTCAGAAACTGAGTTTGAGAGCAAAGAGTCTGAGGAGGCTCCGGTCCAACAAGCTCAAGCTCATTCGTGCAGATGACCTGGGCGACGGTTTACTTAGACACCAGGAGACCTGGGACGCTGCATGCAGAGGAGCAGTGTGCTTTATTATCATACACGTCACTCAGACAGCACAGAAGGTCTTCTGAAGGTCTTTCAAAGATTTTCTTTGGTCTTGGGCTGCTTTTTCCCTCCGGTCTTTGTACCTGATCACCTTCACTTAGCTCTGCAATTTGAGTCATTCAGGCATGAAAAGGATGAATCGGTGTTGTGTCTACACAACAGAAGAATTGTATCTTTAGGCACTTTGTTAGCAGCAGCCTGTCACAGAAACACATCATTTGTTCTCATTTCTTTAGTTCAATCTGTGACAAATACCAAAGATAATACAGTTTGACATAAAATAGTGTTTTTGCACCAACAGGCTGATTCCTGAAGAGCTGTTAGCTGAAATGTTGGCATATTTCAGTGTCCTTAAAAGTTTAAAGAAATCGGAGGACAAAAGCAGTGTCTGAAGAAGGTCGGCTGTCAAGAAGCCATTTGTAGGGAAGGGAAACGGGAAGAAAAGGCTGAGGGATGAAAGTTACAGAAGGACAGATAATCGGAGGAAACGGGGCTGATGGAGCATCTGTGTGAGTCATCTGGGAAACACGGTGGAGGCTCCGTCAGGATTTGAGGCTGAATTTCAGTCGGTGGTGTCGGAGCTCTTTTTACAATGTCTGGAATTATTAACACAGAGAAAAGTAGCATCGCACCAGAACCTTCTGGAAGGTATCGACTGACAGCAGCTCCCTTTTTCCTGGAAAGCGTGGAGAACTGTTCCCGAAGATGATTTCAGGAAATGATAAGGAAGCTTGTGTAAGAGAGCTCAGGCCAACACGCCGCACTCTGTTTTGCTTCTATTTCCATATATGTATGCACACGTTACACAAACAGCCCATTCATTTGTACAGGAGAGCACAAATAAACACAGTAAGAGTGGAGATGATCACACACACACACACTGGTCCCAGAGCAGAGCTGCTTCGTATCAGGTTGGTGATGGATGGAGGATGAGGTCAGTCCTGAGGGGGATCCAGACTCTGTGGAAAAGACCTGTTGTTGTCT